>NC_069503.1:592271147-592293647 GCF_027579735.1 Bombina bombina | reverse complement strand
ACATGTTGGAAAGTATAGATCACTTGTGGTTCACAGCCCCTTTGTTCAGTTTTATTAAGGGACTGAGTGAGTATTATCCATGCCCTACCCAGACATGGGCAGCATGCCCACATCTGTCTGTGCAGAACTACACCCTTTCCACAAGCAGTCTTGCCCACAAAATGCAGATGGGTCACTACCCACAAATACTTTAACGACAGAAAGTATTTGGCAAATGTTCAGAGATATCGGGAACTGGAGGGGCAGAAAATGGGTTACATGTTTGTACATTAGCTTTTTTTAATGATTGAACACTATAGATAACAAGGGAGTTAGGGTGGTAGAAAGTGAATTTGTGTAAATTAAAGAGTTTGCTAATTTGATAAAAGTAGAAAAAGAAGCAGTTTTTATAATAAGAGAGTCAAGTGAACAGGTTACAAAGTGAAAAAGGTGAAAACATTTCTTATCGTGAGAAACATAATTTACCTTGATTCACTAAAATTGGGGACACTTCTTCAGTCTAATCAGATTTATGTAAGCTTGTTTATTAAAACTTACCTCTCCACTCTTAATCAATTGGATACAAATACCATAGGAGTTTAAGAGAAAGCATAGCGACAAGTTGGAAGTCAATTTTTTTGCAATCTATAAATATGAGTGCTTGGTTAATCTTTATTTTACCTAGGTTTGATTACAAGCTCACCTTTCTCAAAGAAATGCAATTACCAATCCTATGGCAAAAAAAATGCATCAATATTAAGAATTACTCATAGAGCCATGCGTATATAGTGAATGATTCTTGTATATCCCAGTAGTTCACTTTTTATTCTCCTTTTTTACTTTTATTGGTGCACATAACCTTGATTAAATACTTTCTGAGACATTTTCCTCACTTTACTCATGGGGGTACCAAGATAAATAACATTATGTTATTCCAAAATGTTCTGCCAGGATCCCCCCAGTGGTAGCTACGTTAACACCTGTAATCAAAAAAATGATCTATAAAAATGAATGCTGCTCTTTAAATATAAATTGCTGTTATTAATTAAAAGTACTTTTGCTGGGCAACAGTCGTTTAATACTAATGACACCAGGTTTTCTCTCCCTTCCCATTAGCAATTAGCGTTTCATAAGTAAGTTGCTAACAGCTGAGATGATAATCACCAGCAGACCTTCATCAATTCTCTTTTAATTTCTCTTCAAACTTTCCATCAGCATGTCTGTAAAAAATACTTTCCCATGGAAATGTGTTTGTTTTTAATCCATAGTATGGAGCAGTAATATAGGAGGAACTAAAACATTGGGACATTTAATTATTTCATTTAAACTTCCCATGTGCTTGTTGGTTTTAAAGGGACACTCAGGTTAAATTACATTTTCATGCTTCAGATACAGCATGTAATTTCTTTCATGTAATTAGCAAGAGTCCATGAGCTAGTGACGTATGGGATATACATTCCTACCAGGAGGGGCAAAGTTTCCCAAACCTCAAAATGCCTACAAATACACCCCTCACCACACCCACAAATCAGTTTTACAAACTTTGCCTCCTATGGAGGTGGTGAAGTAAGTTTGTGCTAGATTCTACGTTGATATGCGCTCCGCAGCAGGTTGGAGCCCGGTTTTCCTCTCAGCATGCAGTGAATGTCAGAGGGATGTGAGGAGAGTATTGCCTATTTGAATTCAATTATCTCCTTCTACGGGGTCTATTTCATAGGTTCTCTGTTATCGGTCGTAGAGATTCATCTCTTACCTCCCTTTTCAGATCGACGATATACTCTTATATATATACCATTACCTCTGCTGATTTTCGTTTCAGTACTGGTTTGGCTTTCTACTACTTGTAGATGAGTGTCCTGAGGTAAGTAAGTCTTATTTTCTGTGACACTCTAAGCTATGGTTGGGCACTTTTTTATAAAGTTCTAAATATATGTATTCAAGCATTTATTTGCCTTGACTCAGGATGTTCAACATTCCTTATTTCAGACAGTCAGTTTCATATTTGGGATAATGCATTTGAATCAATCATTTTTTTCTTACCTTAAAATTTGACTTTTTCCCTGTGGGCTGTTAGGCTCGCGGGGGCTGAAAATGCTTCATTTTATTGCGTCATTCTTGGCGCGGATTTTTTTGGCCCAAAATTTTTTTCTGTTTCCGGCGTCATACGTGTCGCCGGAAGTTGCGTCATTTTTTACGTTCTTTTGCGCCAAAAGTGTTGGCGTTCCGGATGTGGCGTCATTTTTGGCGCCAAAAGCATTTAGGCGCCAAATAATGTGGGCGTCTTATTTGGCGCTAAAAAAATATGGGCGTCACTTTTGTCTCCACATTATTTAAGTTTCATTATTTATTGCTTCTGGTTGCTAGAAGCTTGTTCACTGGCATTTTTTCCCATTCCTGAAACTGTCATTTAAGGAATTTGATTAATTTTGCTTTATATGTTGTTTTTTCTATTACATATTGCAAGATGTCCCACGTTGCAACTGAGTCAGAAGATACTTCTGGAAAATCGCTGCCTGGTGCTGGAGCTACCAAAGCTAAGTGTATCTGCTGTAAACTTTTGGTAGCTATTCCTCCAGCTGTTGTTTGTGTTGAATGTCATGACAAACTTGTTAATGCAGATAATATTTCCTTTAGTAAAGTTTCATTACCTGTTGCTGTTCCGTCAACATCTAATACTCAGAGTGTTCCTGATAACATAAGAGATTTTGTTTCTAAATCCATTAAGAAGGCTATGTCTGTTATTCCTCCTTCTAGTAAACATAAAAAGTCTTTTAAAACTTCTCATTGTTCAGATGAATTTTTAAATGAACATCATCATTCTGATTCTGATAGTGGTTCTTCTGGTTCAGAGGATTCTGTCTCAGAGGTTGATGCTGATAAATCTTCATATTTATTTAAAATGGAATTTATTCGTTCTTTACTTAAAGAAGTCCTAATTGCATTAGAAATTGAGGATTCTGGTCCTCTTGATACTAAATCTAAACGTTTAGATAAGGTTTTTAAATCTCCTGTAGTTATTCCAGAAGTTTTTCCTGTTCCTGGTGCTATTTCTGAAGTAATTTCCAGGGAATGGAATAATTTGGGTAATTAATTTACTCCTTCTAAACGTTTTAAGCAATTATATCCTGTGCCATCTGACAGATTAGAGTTTTGGGACAAAATCCCTAAGGTTGATAGGGCTGTCTCTACTCTTGCTAAGCGTACTACTATTCCTACGGCAGATGGTACTTCCTTTAAGGATCCTTTAGATAGGAAAATTGAATCCTTTCTAAGAAAAGCTTATTTGTGTTCAGGTAATCTTCTTAGACCTGCTATATCTTTGGCGGATGTTGCTGCAGCTTCAACTTTTTGGTTGGAAGCTTTAGCGCAACAAGTAACAGATAATAATTCTCATAGCATTATTATTCTGCTTCAACATGCTAATAATTTTATTTGTGATGCCATCTTTGATATCATTAGAGTTTATGTCAGGTATATGTCTCTAGCTATTTTAGCTAGAAGAGCTTTATGGCTTAAAACTTGGAATGCTGATTTGTCTTCTAAGTCTACTCTGCTTTCCCTTTCTTTCCAGGGTAATAAATTATTTGGTTCTCAGTTGGATTCTATTATCTCAACTGTTACTGGAGGGAAAGGAACTTTTTTACCACAGGATAAAAAGTCTAAAGGTACATTCAGGTCTAATAATCGTTTTTCGTTCCTTTCGTCACAACAAGGAACAAAAGCCTGATCCTTCATCCTCAGGAGCGGTATCAGTTTGGAAACCATCTCCAGTCTGGAATAAATCCAAGCCTTTTAGAAAATGAAAGCCAGTTCCTAAGTCCACATGAAGGTGCGGCCCTCATTCCAGCTCAGCTGGTAGGGGGCAGATTACGTTTTTTCAAAGAAATTTGGATCAATTCCGTTCACAATCTTTGGATTCAGAACATTGTTTCAGAAGGGTACAGAATTGGTTTCAAGATAAGACCTCCTGCAAAGAGATTTTTTTCTTTCCCGTGTCCCAGTAAATCCAGCGAAGGCTCAAGCATTTCTGAAATGTGTTTCAGATCTAGAGTTGGCTGGAGTAATTATGCCAGTTCCAGTTCTGGAACAGGGGATGGGGTTTTATTCAAATCTCTTCATTGTACCAAAGAAGGAGAATTCCTTCAGACCAGTTCTGGATTTAAAAATATTGAATCGTTATGTAAGGATACCAACATTCAAAATGGTAACTGTAAGGACTATCCTGCCTTTTGTTCAGCAAGGGCATTATATGTCTACAATAGATTTACAGGATGCTTATCTGCATATTCCGATTCATCCAGATCACTATCAGTTTCTGAGATTCTCTTTCCTAGACAAGCATTACCAGTTTGTGGCTCTGCCGTTTGGCCTAGCAACAGCTCCAAGAATTTTTACAATGGTTCTCGGTGCCCTTCTGTCTGTAATCAGAGAACAGGGTATTGTGGTATTTCCTTATTTGGACGATATCTTGGTACTTGCTCAGTCTTCACATTTAGCAGAATCTCATACAAATCGACTTGTGTAGTTTCTTCAAGATCATGGTTGGAGGATCAATTTACTAAAAAGTTAATTGATTCCTCAGACAAGGGTAACCTTTTTGGGTTTCCAGATAGATTCAGTGTCCATGACTCTATCTTTGACAGACAAGAGACGTCTAAAATTGATATCAGCTTGTCGAAACCTTCAGTCACAATCATTCCCTTCGGTAGCCTTATGCATGGAAATTCTAGGTCTTATGACTGCTGCATCGGACGCGATCCCCTTTGCTCGTTTCCACATGCGACCTCTTCAGCTCTGTATGCTGAACCAATGGTGCAGGGATTACACAAAGATATCTCAATTAATATCTTTAAAACCGATTGTACGACACTCTCTGACGTGGTGGACAGATCACCATCGTTCAGTTCAGGGGGCTTCTTTTGTTCTTCCGACCTGGAATGTAATTTCAACAGATGCAAGTCTTACAGGTTGGGGAGCTGTGTGGGGGTCTCTGACGGCACAAGGGGTTTGGGAATCTCAGGAGGTGAGATTACCGATCAATATTTTGGAACTCTGTGCAATTTTCAGAGCTCTTCAGTCTTGGCCTCTTCTTAAGAGAGAATCGTTCATTTGTTTTCAGACAGACAATGTCACATCTGTGGCATACATCAATCATCAAGGAGGGACTCACAGTCCTCTAGCTATGAAAGAAGTATCTTGAATTCTGGTTTGGGCGGAATCCAGCTCCTGTCTAGTTTCTGCGGTCCATATCCCAGGCATAGACAATTGGGAAGCGGATTATCTCAGTCGCCAAACGTTGCATCCAGGCGAATGGTCTCTTCACCCAGAGGTATTTCTTCAGATTGTTCAAATGTGGGGACTTCCAGAAATAGATCTGATGGCCTCTCATCTAAACAAGAAACTTCCCAGGTATCTGTCCAGATCCAGGGATCCTCAAGCGGAAGCAGTGGATGCATTGTCACTTCCTTGGAAGTATCATCCTGCGTATATCTTTCCGCCTCTAGTTCTTCTTCCAAGAGTGATCTCCAAGATTCTGAAGGAATGCTCGTTTGTTCTGCTGGTAGCTCCAGCATGGCCTCACAGGTTTTGTTATGCGGATCTTGTCCGGATGGCTTCTTGCCAACCGTGGACTCTTCCGTTAAGACCAGACCTTCTGTCGCAAGGTCCTTTTTTTCCATCAGGATCTCAAATCCTTAAATTTAAAGGTATGGAGATTGAACGCTTGATTCTTAGTCAAAGAGGTTTCTCTGACTCTGTGATTAATACTATGTTACAGGCTCGTAAATCTGTATCTAGGGAGATATATTATAGAGTCTGGAAGACTTACATTTCTTGGTGTCTTTCTCATCATTTTTCCTGGTATTCTTTTAGAATTCCGAGAATTTTACAGTTTCTTCAGGATGGTTTGGATAAAGGTTTGTCTGCAAGTTCCTTGAAAGGACAAATCTCTGCTCTTTCTGTTCTTTTTCACAGAAAGATTGCTAATCTTCCTGATATTCATTGTTTTGTACAAGCTTTGGTTCGTATAAAACCTGTTATTAAGTCAATTTCTCCTCCTTGGAGTTTGAATTTGGTTCTGAGGGCTCTTCAAGCTCCTCCGTTTGAACCTATGCATTCATTGGACATTAAATTACTTTCTTGGAAAGTTTTGTTCCTTTTGGCCATCTCTTCTGCCAGAAGAGTTTCTGAATTATCTGCTCTTTCTTGTGAACTTCTTTTGAATTTTTACCTAAGGTTGTGAATTCCAACAACATTAGTAGAGAAATTGTGGTTCCTTCATTATGTCCTAATCCTAAGAATTCTAAGGAGAAATCATTGCATTCTTTGGATGTAGTTAGAGCTTTGAAATATTATGTTGAAGCTACTAAGACTTTCTGAAAGACTTCTAGTCTATTTGTTATCTTTTCCGGTTCCAGGAAAGGTCAGAAGGCCTCTGTCATTTCTTTGGCATCTTGGTTGAAATCTTTAATTCATCATGCTTATGTCGAGTCGGGTAGAACTCCACATCTTGGGTAGATCCACATCTTGGGTAGTCATTATCCCATACGTCACTAGCTCATGGACTCTTGCTAATTACATGAAAGAAAACATAATTTATGTAAGAACTTACCTGATAAATTCATTTCTTTCATATTAGCAAGAGTCCATGAGGCCCACCCTTTTTTGTGGTGGTTATGATTTTTTTGTATAAAGCACAATTATTCCAATTCCTTATTTTTTATGCTTTCGCACTTTTTTCTTATCACCCCACTTCTTGGCTATTCGTTAAACTGATTTGTGGGTGTGGTGAGGGGTGTATTTGTAGGCATTTTGAGGTTTGGGAAACTTTGCCCCTCCTGGTAGGAATGTATATCCCATACGTCACTATCTCATGGACTCTTGCTAATATGAAAGAAATGAATTTATCAGGTAAGTTCTTACATAAATTATGTTTTTAAACAACTTTCCAATTTACTTCCATTAAAAAAAATGTGCACAGTCTTTTATATTTACAATTTTTGAGTCACCAGATCCTACTGAGCATGTGCAAGAATTCATAGACTATACGTATATGCATTTGTGATTGGCTGATTGCTATCACATGGTACAAGGGGAGTGGAAATATACATAACTTTGAAATTTATTATAAAAAAAATCTACTACTCATTTGAAGTTCAGACTAAGTGCTATTGCATTGTCTTGTTATCTTGCATTTGTTGATTATGCAAATCTAATGTGTTGACTGGTCCTTCTTCTGCATTTACTGTATGTTAGTATCTGTGATTTTTCTGTGAGTTAACCACATAATTCATATGTTGTTGCTGGGGGTTTTTTCTCCAGTAAACCAAGCATTCAAACAAAAATAAGTTTAGTGCTCAGAAATAGCCAATCATTAAAAAGATCCACACAGAATTAATTATTTTTTTTTTTTCTTTGTTTGTTTCTTTTTTTTGGTGTTATTTTCACAGCTTTGACAACCAAAGCTATTAAAAAAAAACTGTCAAACCACATCTTGCCAAATTTGACACAAAGACCAGCTATTGACTGATACTGTAACTTTGAATTTTGGATAGACCCGAACATGTACATTTATACTGAGCACCCGAGTATCAAAACAGTATAGAGCAGCGGTCGCCAACCAGTGGTCAATGGCTAGCCATCAGTGAAAACCGACGGAGGAGGAGTTAAATTACAATCTCCCTACGCACGTGGCGTAGTACTTCGCAACTTGCGTAGCTAGATTGTATTTTTAACTTCTCCCGCCCAGCGCGCTGCTCAGAGGAAGATGCTTCCATTCTAAAGCCAGCAGAGGTTGGTATAGTCTTGGCTTGAAATAGTGGAATTAAAGTATATAAAACAGAAAATCTTTAAAAAAAACCGAAATTTTCATATTTCATTCATTTTCTTCCCTTTGCCTGTCTCTTTGTAGTAGTTTTCCTAATTCCTTCAGATGGACTTACATCACTGTTTGTCTTCCTCCCCTCCATCTTCTTTTTTTTTTATTAAATATTATTATTTTTTTATTCTAATAATTTTTCAGCGCACAAAGCCATTACACCTGATTTCCAGTAATTGCCATCCAGCAGATCAGCCATATCCCAGCAGTATTATAGTAATTGCCAGTAACATTAGTCGTGGTTAGCTCACATCCATATTGAGATCTTTCTGATATAAACTTAATTTATGACTCCAATGTCTGTCCATGATCATAAGTAGTTTTGAATAATTCCTAACTGGGGAGGTAACATGGAAGTCTTGTGGACCTTTTAAACATAATTCTTTCCCCCCCCACTTTCTGCCTCTCACCTTCAGTTAGTTAATTCCAAATAAATAATTCTTACAAATGTGTAAATATATACATAATGTAAACTTAGCTATGGTTATACTAGTTATGTACAATATGTGTGTGTATATGTATATATATATATATATATATATATATATATATATATATATATATATATATATATATTATAGAGGTTTGTACCTTTTTTTAAAAAAAATCATGTTAGTTAAGTTAAATTGTGAGTTTAGTGGTCCCTGAGGTCCGAAAGGTTGGCGACCTTTGGTATAGAGTGGTTAGCACTTGCAGTTTCCACAGAATGGCCTGTTATTGTGATGTTAGTGGCTCCAGATGTTTGCTGGCCTCATTGTACATTGTTAATTTTAATTCCAGATGAGACAGAACCTCTGTGCAATATCCCAGCCATGATGGCTTTGAGTCCACTACTGGAAAAAACATCTGATCTTGCCTTCATCTTCTTAAAGGGACAACTAGTGTCAATCTTTTCATTTTCATCTGTTCTTCTGTGTCTATAAAGATGTTGAAGATAAATATTGCAATAAGGTCTCCGTGATGTAGCTCAAATGGTCAGCACAATCACAGGGTTGGTTATGGGTAGTAACTGTAATGTATTTGTCTGTGCCGCCTAAATATTTACATTGTGTACTGCTTTCTGAAAGCTACAGTTTATAAATCACAGATCTAGATCTGGACATACACATGGTGATTAAATGATCATTTTGACAAACAACATGTTGGCCACTGTAGAAAAAAAAAAAGCCTGCAAGCAATTTGCTGCGAAAAATTACTACTGGCATATCCAGTGTCCTATCATTTTAATATGAATGACTGCTTGATGACTTTTAAGCATGATCCAGTAATTTAAAGAGATATGGTATATGAGGGGTTGGATTTGGAAGTGCTCAGAGGAGTATATGTATGTGTGTATTTATGTATGTGTGCAGTGTTTTAAACATATATTTCAATAGAAAATTCTAGTTTAAAAGTTAGCAAAGAACTCCACTATCTGACGTTGGCTTAGCAGATTAGTGATCAAGCGATTACTGACATTGATTTTTTTAGAGTGCCCCCATAGAAGTCTTTGTGAACGATTTAGCTCATTCACTCTCTCTTGACATCTAAATGTTAGTTTGCACTAGAAGTTCACTCAATCACTAAAGTCTTACTTTCTACTGGTAGTATGAAAACAAAAATAAAAGCACTATCGATTTAACTCGAGTCTGTGTTTGAGCATAATATCACAAAAAATGTGCTCCACTCGATATCTAACCCATAATTTAGGTGGGGTCAATAGTGCAAAAATACATAATCGAATAGATTAATTTTGTATTGGAATGTCCCTTTAACTGTTTGTGAAATTTAATAAGGGTTTCATAATAAACAATTTGTTCTTCAAAATAAATCTAAGTTTTACTAACTTTATACAATTTATTTTAATGCAGACAGCGTTTATAAATTACTTTTTATGGTAGTACATTTGGATTGTCTAGATTCTTTTACATTTGAATAAACTACCTTACAAATCTCTGTATTAAATTTATCTTCTAAAATGACAAATATACTACTCAGGTGTCTCAGACATGACTGCAATTGTTTATAATCGCATATTAAAACTTTATTGTGCGTGGAATGATAGCTCACTGCTCCACATCCGGGGGAGAAACCATCACTAGTTAATGGTTGAAAGGAATACGTGATTTATGTTTTTTGCACCATGAAACCATGTTAAATATCTCAATTAAACTGTTATAATGATGTGAGCTGTTGTTTATTCATGTCTGAAATAGAAAATAAAAATCACAAGTATTTTTCCATTTTTGACTTTACTTTCATGAACTTATATAGCTTTGAGCAACACAGAATTTTGCAAATTGCTTTATTGTAACTTTCATGAAGATGCATCAGGTAAAATAACTCTTTGGTCCTTAATGAACTGTACTAATCAGGACAGAGTTTGAGTATGCTAATTTAGTGTTGTTAATTGAATAAGTATAAACTTAAAACTTTAAAAGTGGATTTCTCAACAAGTCTAGGTAGGTGTCTCTAGAGTGGATAAGAGTAGTAATGGGGTATGGGTGAGACTGAAGGGTGGGTATGGTGAGACAAAGAGGAATGCAAGAAAAAGTGGATTCTGGGCAAAAAGCTGGATGAAAAATGCCAATTTTTGCCAATACTCTACTTATGCCCATTACAAATATAGCTAAATAAGTCAAAGAGGTCCTTCCCTAACTAAAGGTTTCTTTCCAGCCCATTAGAAAATCAGTGGAAACCATATTATTTGGGTTTTCAAAATCAAGAGTATTTAAAGGAACACAAGTCAGGATAAAAAGATCATTAATCAGATCCAGCTTAAATGTTAAACAACTTTCCAATTTCACTTCAATATGTGCACAATCTTTTTATATGCACACTTTCTGAGGCACCAAGCTCCTACTAAGCATGTGCAAGAATTCACATTGTATACATATATGCATTTTGTGATTGGCTGATGGCTGTCACATGATACAGAGGGAAGGAAAATGGCACTAGCTTTGAAATTTGTCAGAAAAGAAAATCTACTATGCATTTGAAATTCAGACTGTGCTTTCGAAATGTCTTTTTATTATGCATTTTTTATGCAGTTCTACTCTATTTAAAGGGATATGAAACCCATTTTTTTTTCTTTCATGATTCAGATAGAGCATGCAATAAATGTACATATGCATTCAGAGTAGTATACCCATCGCTGCAGAATCTGTTGGCGCTCTACAAATAACCGATAATGATAATAATGTACATTTGCATTAAAAAGTATACCCATCACGTTCATGTACATATGCATTCAGATTGTTTTATAGTAATCAGGAAAAAAACATACTGACAAATTTGTTTCAAATCAGAAGCTGATATAGGAAAGATTGTGATTGACACCTACCAGCCATGCTGCTGAGCCAGTCATGAGGTCAAAAACTCTCCTGCATGGAGAGAGATCATACAAAATCTTTGGGGGCATTTTTTTTAAAACATTCCTTTGCATTCAACACACTCCATAGCTAAATAAATAGATCCCAGGCTAAAATTTGCCTTTCTAAAATTATTTGAGGGATCTCGCTATACTGACGAGATGTTTTTGATCATCCGGCAAGAGCGGAGAGCTTTAGATCATCAGGCCAGTATACAGGACACATACAGCGATTGACAGTTGTTTTCGTATGCTATTCCTGATTGACTTACTGTATGTGTACTGCTCACATGGCAACACATTGCAACTCCAAAATGGAACTCCGTTACACACACGTACTTTTGCAATAAAAAAAAGTTATAATAGACTGCAGAATTATGTCCCACATAGTACTATGAAAGAAAAATTACGCAAAAGTATATGGCATTGTTATATAAAATGCCTAGAATTAGTATTAATGGTTAAATGAAAAGTCTTACATTCAAAACACTGTGCAGTCATCATCAATAATGAATCATGTTTGACATTAATTTGACACTGGCCAATAGGGGTCAATAATAACCTTCTCTAAAAACCTGCTTCTTTTTTCTCAACAGTTCACCCAATCCAAGTGTAAGAAAACCTGATATTGTAGTTATATTTAACACATAATTTTGCCTTACTAATGCAAACAGTTATGCTCCTTCTGGAGCATTCTCGTGTTGAATTTAATTTATATTATGATAGTTTGCAGCTCTACCAGGCATGCTTGTTTCTGAAAGCCTTATGTATGGCAGGGGTTTTTGTCACGCTCATACCATATTTCAATTCCTGCATATCTAATTCTAATATATATATATATATATATATATATATATATATATATATATATATATATATATATATATATATATATATATACAGTATAGATATATATATATATAAACTCTAAAACCGCACAGTATTATTCTGCAGTGAGCCAATAACTTGGTTTTACATAGCCAATGATTATGTTTTTCTATACAGATAAGTGTACTTTATGTACCCATAAGTAAGTATATTTATAATTGGTTGTATTAACCAGTTTATATCAGCAATATATGTTTTATATGCTCTATCCTGTATAGACTCACATATATAAAAGCCCCAAGTTTATCTTCAATAAGGTACTTTGGAATCAGGCACCTACTAACCAAACTGTCTTTGCTGGTACTTTAGTTTTCTCCTGTTAAGTGTAGTCAGTCCACGGGTCATCCATTACTTATGGGATTATATCTCCTCCCTAACAGGAAGTGCAAGAGGATCACCCAAGCAGAGCTGCTATATAGCTCCTCCCCTCTACGTCATACCCAGTCATTCTCTTGCACCTAACTAATAGATAGGACGTGTGAGAGGACTGTGGTGTGTTAAACTTAGTTTTTATTTCTTCAATCAAAAGTTTGTTATTTTAAACGGCACCGGAGTGTGTTGTTTCTTCTCAGGCAGCATTAGAAGAAGAATCTACCTGAGTTTGTCTATGATCTTAGCGGTCGTAACTAAGATCCACTTGCTGTTCTCGGCCATTCTGAGGAGTGAGGTAATTTCAGAACAGGGGATAGCAGGCAGGGCCCACCTGCAAGGAGGTATGTTGCAGTATATTATTTTCTAAGGAATGGAATTGACTGAGAAAATACTGCTAATACCGATGTAATGTAAGTGCAGCCTTAAATGCAGTAGTAGCGACTGGTATCAGGCTGATATGTATGTATACTCTGAGGTATTTCTGGGGAATGGAATTTCACTAAGAAAATACTGTCTATATTAAAGTAATATTTGAGCCTGCACTGCAGTGAAAGCGACTAGCAGCAGACTTATTAATAACATTTCATAATTTTCATTTTTAAAACGTTTACTGGCATGTTAATCGTTTTTTCTGAGGTACTTGGTGATAAAACTTTATGGGCATGATTTTTACCACATGGCTGTCGTTTGTTTTCTGAATAAAAACAGTTTACTGAGCTTCCCCACTGTTGTAATATGAGTGGGAGGGGCCTATTTTAGCGCTTTATTGCGCAGTAAAAATTTAGTCACAGTCTGTGACAGTGTGTTTTGACTGTGATAAAAACGTTAATTATTAAATTGTTATCCGTTTTTTGGGTATTAAGGGGTTAATCATCCATTTGCTGGTGGGTGCAATCCTTTGCTAACTTAATACATTTACTGTGAAAGATTGGTTGCTATAACTATTTTGGTTCATTGTTATTTCAACTGTGACAGTTTTTTTGTGCTTCTTAAAGGCACAGTAGCTTTTTTTATATTGCTTGTAAATTTATTTAGAAAAGTATTTCCAAGCTTGCTAGTCTCATTGCTAGTCTGTTTAAACATGTCTGACACAGATGAATCTCTTTGTTCACTATGTTTAAAGGCCAATGTGGAGCCCAATAGAAATTTGTGCACTAATTGCATTGATGCTACTTTAAATAAAAGCCAATCTGTACATGTAAAGAAATTATCACCAGACAACGAGGGGGAAGTTATGCCGACTAACTCTCCTCACGTGTCAGTACCTTCGCCTCCCGCTCAGGAGGTGCGTGATATTATGGCGCCAAGTACATCAGGGCGGCCCATACAAATCACTTTGCAAGACATGGCTAATGTTATGACTGAAGTACTATCTAAATTGCCAGAATTTAGGGGTAAACGCGATCACTCTGGGGTAAGAACAGAGTGCGCTGATAATAATAGAGCCATGTCTGATACTGCGTCACAATTTGCAGAACATGAGGACGGAGAGCTTCATTCTGTGGGTGACAGATCTGATCCAAGTAAACTGGACTCAGACATTTCAAATTTTAAATTTAAGCTTGAGAACCTCCGTGTATTACTAGGGGAGGTATTAGCGTCTCTGAATGATTGTAACACGGTTGCAATTCCAGAGAAAGTATGTAGGCTGGATAAATATTTTGCGGTACCGGCGTGTACTGACGTTTTTCCTATACCTAAAAGGCTTACAGAAATTGTTAACAAGGAGTGGGATAGACCCGGTGTGCCTTTTTCACCCCCTCCTATATTTAGAAAAATGTTTCCAATAGACGCCACCACACGGGACTTATGGCAGACGGTCCCTAAGGTGGAGGGAGCAGTTTCTACTCTGGCTAAGCGCACCACTATCCCGGTGGAGGATAGCTGTGCTTTTTCAGATCCAATGGATAAAAAGTTAGAGGGTTACCTTAAGAAAATGTTTGTTCAGCATGGTTTTATATTACAACCCGGCATTCTGGTTTGAGTCTCTGGAAGAGACCCTTAGCACAGCTCCATTGGATGAGATTATAAACAAGCTTAAAGTCCTTAAGCTAGCTAATTCATTTATTTCTGATGCCGTAGTACACTTAACTAAACTTACGGCTAAGAACTCCGGATTCGCCATTCAAGCGCGTAGAGCGCTGTGGCTTAAATCCTGGTCAGCTGATGTGACTTCTAAATCTAAATTGCTTAACATTCCTTTCAAAGGGCAGACATTATTCGGGCCCGGTTTGAAAGAAATTATCGCTGACATTACTGGAGGTAAGGGCCATGCCCTGCCTCAAGACAGGGCCAAACCAAGGGCTAAACAGTCTAATTTTCGTGCCTTTCGTAACTTCAAGGCAGGAGCAGCATCAACTTCCTCCGCTCCAAGACAGGAAGGAAGTGTTGCTCGCTACAGACAGGGCTGGAAACCTAACCAGTCCTGGAACAAGGGCAAGCAGGCCAGAAAACCTGCTGCTGCCCCTAAGACAGCATGAAGTGAGGGCCCCCGATCCGGAAACGGATCTAGTGGGGGGCAGACTTTCTCTCTTCGCCCAGGCTTGGGCAAGAGATGTCCAGGATCCCTGGGCGTTGGAGATCATATCTCAGGGATATCTTCTGGACTTCAAAGCTTCTCCTCCACAAGGGAGATTTCATCTTTCAAGGTTATCAGCAAACCAGATAAAGAAAGAGGAGTTTCTACGCTGTGTACAAGACCTCTTACTAATGGGAGTGATCCACCCAGTTCCGCGGTCGGAACACGGACAAGGGTTTTATTCAAATCTGTTTGTGGTTCCCAAAAAAGAGGGAACTTTCAGACCAATTTTGGACTTAAAGATCCTAAACAAATTCCTAAGAGTTCCATCGTTCAAAATGGAAACTATTCGGACCATCTTACCTATGATCCAAGAGGGTCAGTACATGACCGCAGTGGATTTAAAGGATGCCTACCTTCACATACCGATTCACAAGGATCATTACCGGTATCTAAGGTTTGCCTTCCTAAACAGGCATTACCAGTTTGTAGCTCTTCCCTTCGGGTTAGCTACGGCTCCAAGAATCTTTACAAAGGTTCTGGGCTCTCTTCTGGCGGTACTAAGACCGCGAGGAATAGCGGTAGCTCCGTACCTAGACGACATTCTGATACAAGCGTCAAGTTTCCAAACTGCCAAGTCTCATACAGAGTTAGTTCTGGCATTTCTAAGGTCGCATGGGTGGAAGGTGAACGTAGAAAAGAGTTCTCTATTGCCACTCACAAGAGTTCCCTTCTTAGGGACTCTTATAGATTCTGTAGAAATGAAAATTTACCTGACGGAGGACAGGTTATCAAAACTTCTAAATGCTTGCCGTGTCCTTCATTCCATTCAACACCAGTCAGTGGCTCAGTGCATGGAGGTAATCGGCTTAATGGTAGCGGCAATGGACATAGTACCTTTTGCACGCCTGCATCTCAGACCGCTGCAATTGTGCATGCTAAGTCAGTGGAATGGGGATTACTCAGATTTGTCCCCTCTGCTAAATCTGGATCAAGAGACCAGAGATTCTCTTCTATGGTAGCTTTCTCGGCCACATCTGTCCAAGGGGATGCCCTTCCGCAGGCCAGATTGGACGATTGTAACAACAGACGCCAGCCTTCTAGGTTGGGGCGCAGTCTGGAATTCCCTGAAGGCTCAGGGATCATGGACTCAGGAGGAGAGACTCCTTCCAATAAACATTCTGGAATTAAGAGCAGTTTTCAATGCTCTTCTGGCTTGGCCTCAGTTAGCAACTCTGAGGTTCATCAGGTTTCAGTCGGACAACATCACGACTGTGGCTTACATCAACCATCAGGGAGGGACAAGGAGTTCCCTAGCCATGATGGAAGTCTCAAAGATAATTCGCTGGGCAGAGTCTCACTCTTGCCACCTGTCAGCGATCCACATCCCAGGCGTGGAGAACTGGGAGGCGGATTTTCTAAGTCGCCAGACTTTTCATCCGGGGGAGTGGGAACTTCATCCGGAGGTGTTTGCCCAACTGCTTGATCATTGGGGCAAACCAGATCTGGATCTCATGGCGTCTCGCCAGAACGCCAAGCTTCCTTGTTACGGATCCAGGTCCAGGGACCCGTGAGCGGTACTGATAGATGCTCTGACAGCACCTTGGGTCTTCAACATGGCTTATGTGTTTCCACCCTTCCCGATGCTTCCTCGATTGATTGCCAGGATCAAACAGGAGAGAGCATTGATGATTCTAATAGCGCCTGCGTGGCCACGCAGGACCTGGTATGCAGATCTAGTGGACATGTCGTCCTGTCCACCATGGTCTCTGCCTCTGAGACAGGACCTTCTGATTCAGGGTCCTTTCAAACATCCAAATCTAATTTCTCTGAGGCTGACTGCATGGAGATTGAACGCTTGATTCTATCAAAGAGGGGATTCTCTGAGTCAGTAATTGATACCTTAATACAGGCTAGGAAACCTGTTACCAGGAAAATTTACCATAAAATATGGCGTAAATACTTATATTGGTGCGAATCCAAGAGTTACTCATGGAGTAAGGTTAGGATTCCTAGGATATTGTCTTTTCTACAAGAAGGTTTAGAAAAGGGTTTATCTGCTAGTTCGTTAAAGGGACAGATCTCAGCTCTGTCTATCCTTTTACACAAACGTCTGTCAGAAGTTCCAGACGTTCAGGCTTTTTGTCAGGCTTTGGCTAGGATTAAGCCTGTGTTTGACTGTTGCTCCGCCGTGGAGCTTAAACTTAGTTCTTAACGTTCTGCAAGGTGTTCCGTTTGAACCCCTTCATTCCATTGATATCAAGCTGTTATCTTGGAAAGTTCTGTTTTTAATGGCTATTTCCTCGGCTCGAAGAGTCTCTGAGTTATCAGCCTTACATTGTGATTCTCCTTATCTGATTTTTCATTCAGACAAGGTAGTTCTGCGTACTAAACCTGGGTTCTTACCTAAGGTAGTCACCAACAAGAATATCAATCAAGAGATTGTTGTTCCATCATTGTGCCCTAACCCTTCTTCAAAGAAGGAGCGACTTCTGCACAATCTGGACGTCGTCCGTGCCCTGAAATTTTATTTGCAGGCAACTAAAGATTTTCGTCAAACTTCTTCCCTGTTTGTCGTTTATTCTGGACAGAGGAGAGGTCAAAAAGCTTCGGCTACCTCTCTCTCTTTCTGGCTTCGTAGCATAATACGTTTAGCCTATGAGACTGCTGGACAGCAGCCTCCTGAAAGGATTACGGCTCATTCTACTAGAGCTGTGGCTTCCACTTGGGCCTTTAAGAATGAGGCCTCTGTTGAACAGATTTGCAAGGCTGCAACTTGGTCTTCACTTCACACTTTTTTAAAATTTTACAAATTTGACACTTTTGCTTCTTCGGAGGCTGTTTTTGGGAGAAAGGTTCTACAGGCAGTGGTTCCTTCCGTGTAAAGATCCATCATCCGTGTACTTTTAGCTTTGGTATTGGTATCCCATAAGTAATGGATGACCCGTGGACTGACTACACTTAGCAGGAGAAAATATAATTTATGCTTACCTGATAAATTCATTTCTCCTGTAGTGTAGTCAGTCCACGGCCCGCCCTGTTTTTTACGGCAGGTCTAAATTTTAAATTAAACTCCAGTCACCACTGCACCCTATAGTTTTCTCCTTTCTCGTTTGGTTTTCGGTCGAATGACTGGGTATGACGTAGAGGGGAGGAGCTATATAGCAGCTCTGCTTGGGTGATCCTCTTGCACTTCCTGTTAGGGAGGAGATATAATCCCATAAGTAATGGATGACCCGTGGACTGACTACACTACAGGAGAAATGAATTTATCAGGTAAGCATAAATTATATTTTTGCTAATCCAGATATATATTTGAAATGAGAATATTGTGAGTCTGGAATATATAGCAAAGGGTGCCTTAGTTCTTATCAAGCAGGAGCTTCCAGCAGTGGAATGTTATTAGGCTGATTGGTTTCACGAGGAAGATGGAAATTACTCCTCACTGCTTATGTCCTTCACATGTAGCCGCATCCCCAATGCCTTAGACACAACTTGAACCCTGTAGTCAGACCACTAAACCACCCAGCTTCTCCCCCCACAGACATCCTTGATTTAGTCCCCAGATTCCTGTCCTTTACATGGAGCTCTGTAAGGTGTTGGCTCCAAAATTTTATTTCTGGGACCAACCTCCTATTACCATGATCTTCTTCTTTTTTTTTTTTCTTCCTCTTTTCAGCTGAGTCACTTAAGAAAGCATGACAATTTAATGAAAAACACAAACTAGTTTGAATATTCTAGAGTTGACCCAACCTAAACTGCCAGATACTTGTTCCAGGTCATGGTGCTTGTCAATCTTGTCATCAATAGTGGATGCTATGATTTTTGTGAAGAGCCATTTCTTATGATGAATCATCTGACTGCAAAAGAATCCTGCTTCCCAGTTCCCAGTGTTCCATAATGGCAGAAATCATGATTGGGTCGCACTTCACCCAGAGAAGGATTCTTACTACTTGTTTTCAGCTCTGTCGTGGTCACTTCTTGATAATTTATATAAGCACAGTCACTGGTGACATAAGACACTCCAGTTTTTCTATTCTCACCCAGTATTTGTTGTTGCTTGTTGTTCTGATAACAGTTTTGAAAAAAATAAAATAGCTGTAAAACACATATATTTTTCTGAAAATATGTAATAGAGGTTCCAAGTAAAAGGGAAGAGTATGCATTAGTTATGCAAGTCAAATAACCTGACACACTCAGCAGTTCTGCTAATGAGCACAGTATGTTTTTTAGAGTACTTCACTAAGTCATTGAACATCAACAATAATAAGAAGCTGATACAGCATAGACTCAACACGTTACCTCTATTATAGTACAAAGGAAACAGCTCTTCCACTAAACACAATTTTTCCGAGTGTCAGTCAAGGGGTTTGAATCAAGCATTAGCAAATTACATTTTCTGTTATTTAAAAGAGAAGAATACAAAAGAGGTAGTAGATTTTGGTGATACTACTCAGATAAGAATGGTTGATTTTTCTATAAATGATCTATTATCTAAGTGTCAGCAAAATGACCCTACTTATGAAATTTCTAGAGCCCTTTCAGTCTGTTTTTCAACACTGTTACAAAGAACTTGAATAATGTCTAAGCATGGGCTAGTATGTCTTATAACTGTGGACATCTCGATTGTTAAAAACGAAGATAATCATTAAAGAGGGCAGCAGCCAATTTCAGAAGTTCACTGTCGTCAGATGACATGAGCTGTTGAGCTAAGCACAGTAATTTATGGTGATAAATTGCAGCTGTCACTGTGTCCACATCACTTTATGAAATGTATTTGCAGGCACAAACTCATGCTGGGAGAGCCACATTTCCTGCTGTAATAACAACTCCACAAAATGTGTGTGGATGGGGGGAGGCAGTACAGAGGGATAGCAAACATATTATAGCCTTGCAAATTTGGTCAAATTGTTATTTTTTTTATTTTTTTTATTAAATGCCAACTTGATATTACTCCTGTAAAGTCATTCCAATATTTCTATAAAATGACCTATTAGCATGTTATATTTAAAGGGTCATTTAGGTGCAAAAAATGTCATGAAATTGTGCAGATAACTTTGGGCTCCATGTAATAAGCAGCGGATGCTTCCGTTGAGCCCTTGGAGTGCACGTTCACTCATGTAAGCCTTCTTGAGGCATGTTGCAAAGCAGCAGTTATACAACCGCGGCTTTGCAACCTCTCTGCCACCTCTGATGTGGCGAAGATAAATCACCCCGAACACGTTCCTTCAGGTTGATTGATGGATGCTGCAAAAGCAAATATTTGTGCAATAGTGCATGTGAGCTGTGGATATACGGTGTCCGCTGCCCTTCACCACAAAATTCATGAACCTTGTCCACCAACTGAATGGCACATGGGGCCCTTTGTGTTTAACTCTTGCAAAGGGTTAAACACATAGGTAAAGTCCCACTCAGGCATTGCACATCCCAAACAGGAAACATATACTCGACAAAAACTGGCAGTTCTTGCTCAGCGGCTACAATGCTTGTGCAGGGAATTTATCTATGTGTTTTATTCCCTGTCTGGGAATCTTGTCTGCCCATCAGTTGATAACGGGGGCCCTATGTGTTAAATTTTGAACACTAAATGCTCATGAGCAGGGGTTATTGCCTATGCATGGTTCCTATATTATAAGTTTACACTCAGTGCAGTAGTTTGTGTGTAATAAAGTGATATGTTTAAGGGCTGACCTTTGCATACCTTATAAAGGGGCATGGACGTTACAATTAAAGGGAAAGTGTACTCTAATTGTTTAAAAATACCTTTTTAACCTTTATTTTCTTATTTGAAATAGCTGATGTTGCCTATTGTGTCCCCACTTTCACTAAACATTTCTGTACTTAAGTAATGGTTACAAAAAAACATGTAAACAAGAAGGTTTAGATGACATAATGCTCCCAGTAGGGGGTTGTGACAGAGTGGAACTAAAATGTTCATTCCCCATTGTTCTCGCTTTAACATTATACTGTTCTGCATAACCTAGGTTAGGGTTCTTAAGGGTTAGTAGTTAGTGGTTTAATAGTGTTGGAGTTTTACATTGTGATGGGAGTTGTGGCAGTTTATGGTTTAATAGTATAGTGGAGTTATATTGAGATGGTGGTTGTGGCAGTTTAGAGGTCAAAAGTGTAGTGGGGTTATATTGCAATAGGAGTAGTGGAGGATAATAAAATTCCAGCGCTACGGAATTCGATGGCGCTATACAAGTAAATAATAATAATACATTAGTGAAACTAGGACATGAATAATACACCTAGAGAAGCTGTGGGGATGTGGTTATATTATACATTTATACATGTATATACAATGTTTTATTTATGTGTATGTTATTGTATAATGCTAAAATATGTATTTTAAGTATTGTGTTTTTTTTTTTTTTAAATTGGGGCTTTTTGCGTCTTTTTCTCCTTTTTTTGTTTAGGAAGAATATTTTGCGTTTGTGATAATAATATGTCGTAAAAGACAGTAGCTGCAACTTTCTAGTTTTACCAAACTGCAATTTTTTTTTTAAGAGTGCAAAGTTAAAGAAAGAGTTTTGTGTAAATAATTAGATAAGATAGAGAGGTCTTATTCCCTACAAGCTCAGCCCTTTGTGGGCTAGATTAAGAGTGGAGTGCTAATTTGCGCTCCAGCTCACGTGTTAACTTTGCTAGACGGAGGCATTTTGCGCATGTCAAGTTGCATGCATATTACAAGTTAAAATTCTCCCATAGATTTCAATGGAGCGCGAAAACTGAAAGAAAAAAAAAAACTAACATCCATACTCGCTCACTTACCTGATCATGTTTATTCAAGTACTCTAAACCCGACACAAATTATGAATATTTCATGTTTCAATGTTCTTCACATAGAATATGTTCTATTTATTCTTAAATAAATACTTATATATATATATAATTATTCTTTATTTATGAAGCGCCAACATATTCCGCAGCGCTATATATACATATATATATATATATATATATAATTATTTAGCAACATTTATAACTATATATACTGTGTATTTTATATATATATATATATATATATATATATATATATATAAAATTATATATAGGTATAGATAGATACAGATATATATATAGGAATATCTATCTAAAAATACTGTATGCTAGCACGGCTATTGGTTTAAAAGTGTAAGCGTCACCTCATTGAGAACAGAGCGATGTGCCGTGAGCGGCCGAAGTCATTGAGTTTAGCTAGGAGGCCGAGTCATGGAAAGGATAAGTTTAGCACCATTTTTTTACAAACCAAAGTCCTTTTTATTTTTAGTGATGGTAAATCCTAGAGTTTTTTAAACACTCAGATTTACCATCACTTTAAATAAAATCCTGACTTTTCATTTATGATTGCAAATGTTTTAGCAAAAAAGTGTTTGTAAATGTATAAAATACTATTAAAATTATAAAAATGTATATGATATCATCAGTGGTAACACAAATTTATCAATTAGCTGGCATATTTTATTTTAAACAATGTAATTCTATAATTCAATGGGAAGTCGATGGGTTACTTTT